>NW_003163271.1:305008-306222 GCF_000004985.1 Naegleria gruberi
TTTCATTGAGATGGAATGTTCACAAAGATATATTAAGTGTCGACATTGAACATTTACTGATTAATTTTATGATAATAGTTTGAAATGTTTCTAAACCATTGTAGATGTATTTAATTGATGTATAGACTATGTGATATCAATTCTAGACTTATTGTACGTAAAATGAATGAGTTGGAGTATAATCTATGATACCATGTAAAAGTCTATAGTAAATTGATAGAGTTGACATCTCAACATCTACTTAACCAATATCTGTGGTCAGGTTCTCGGCGCATTTTTGTGATGCTCCCAAAAAACATGGAATGCTCCCAAAGCTGATTTACCTGTAGGGGTAATTGGATGCGCCAATAACACCGATTTATTACTTAAGCAAATTCACTCAACTTCAACAAAGCATATCTCAATAACAACACTGGATGTTAGAGAAACATACCGTATGGTCATTATTAATTATGTTAACAATCATAATATCAAGTTTGTTACGGATTTGGCTCTTTACTTATCGAGAAAAGTGATTTCAAAATTTTCATATGTTGTAGTAAGACGAGCATGTTTTCTTGGTTAATACAAATAACTGATATTCAATAAAACAGAATCTTGTAGAAAACATCAATTAGAACATGAATAATAAATAATATTTTTATTTCACTAAGTATTAAATTTAATATTTCCTTTTTTGTAAGGAGCATTGTAAAAATACGGGAAAAACATTTCCACAGATATTCATGAAATTGATACCATATGTTAATAAGAGTGTCTACATATCATGGTATTAATTTCAGTGAAAATGGAGTTGTTTCTGGACCCTTCAGATTTCCAGCCATTCCATTGAAATATCACCATGTGCTATCTACTGGATGTATTTCTTGAAATGAAAACATATAATTTATGAAAGTACACTTTATTTGAGATGTGGAACACGATATTATCATTTATTATGAGATTGGTAATTTTCCTATAGTATCTTCCTTAATTATCTTAATTGACCAAATTAGGTCAAGGAGAGATTTCAAAACATAAAATAAATTATATTTTCGAGATGTAGTAATGATTTCCAATCGATTGATATGTATTTTATAGATTGAGGATGTGGTTCTCTATATTCAAGATTTCCTCCTGATCTTCCCAACTCAACCTTGATATTTCACCCTTTACCTCCCGAATGGCGGTTTTTCCACCCCTCAGTTTTAGCCTTCAGTCAGAATAAAAAACAC
>NW_003163271.1:306272-307707 GCF_000004985.1 Naegleria gruberi
CATCTACTACTAACAACAACTAGTGAATGACCACTTGACGAGTTGAATGAACAATGTCAACCACTAATCCATCTACTACTACTAACAACAACTATTGAACAAGTTTCTAATCAACATGATTGTAATGTGAGAGGTTGGAATGTACTACTTACATTGACAATAATTCAATATAGTTATAGTATTCTACAATAGAGTTTGTCTATTTACAATAGAACTATTACAAAGCTTATGAAATCCTTACTTGTAATTCAATCTGCTAAGGTTCGATTGGGTTGATAAATGATACTAGTTACTCGGATTGAAAGTATTATTACAAACAATCATAATAGAGATGAATCTCACTCATTCAATATTGAGTTAGAGTTTCCAATTGTTCCTACAATAGAGAGATTTTATACCAATAGAGAGAGGATTAAACATCATGATCAATATTATAACATACCCAACATACACAGGCTTTAATCTCTTCAATGAATCCAACTAGGGTTTTTATAGGATTATTCATCAATACTACTACTACTACTACCTACTTACCTTAAACAATAACCCACAATAATAATGGACAAGTGAAAGTGTAACATTAGCAAACTAATGAAATTGTAACAATATAACCTACATTGTGGATGAATCATGTTAGTGTATATATTCATATTGTTTAAATTGATGGACTCAAGATATTAATCATGTTAGTAATACGATTCCTACTAATACTTACTATTGTAGAGTAGTTACATGAAGTAACCTATGATCATCTAACCTATTGATAATGATGGAAATACAGAGAGATACCAATCAATCATAAAGAGTTGAAATAATTACTTACTGAAGAGTTGTTCCTTTGATTATTCGAGTACAACAATGACTTCCGAAGGAGGAATGTGAAAGCCTTTGATGGTTGAACTTAGTGTAGTGGAGAAATAGGATGATTATTAATTACTAACACAGCACTTACCTGAGATGAATCGATTCGTGAGAAGATCTATTCAGTTGTGATTTTACTTTGAATTGGCTGATCGTCATTAGGCTTGATACAGTCCTTGAATATTTAAAAGCGAGTTGATGAATGAGTACAAAGAAGTATTACTACAACACTTACCAAAACTAATTCCTAAATGATTAATGGATTGGTAAGGAGGAAGAGCTTTTCTTAAATTATAAAATCATTGCAACAACTTACTTGATTTCTTTCACATGATAAATCCTCTTCCTACCTCTTCCCACTCACAATCAGGCTAGTTATCATTAATATCCAAATAAACTACTACTTACTAGAAGAGTTTCAAATAAAGCTTTAATAGGGTTTAAATTGAAATTAACAATCAATAAACTTATTAAGCAACCACTTGTTGTATGATGAATTATTTCTTGATGAAAACTGTAAAGATGGGTAGATAATGGTAGAGGTATTTTTTATTAATATACAAGAGGAATTATC
>NW_003163271.1:311099-312004 GCF_000004985.1 Naegleria gruberi
CTTTTATATCTACAGACTTGAACTTTTGAAATTTGATATGAAAGTGATTATAGATGTTGTTAATGATGATATATATACTATATAATCTCATTAAAGGATTTGAAATTATCATTCTTCCTATAGTTTCATTTTACAAATTTTAATCTGCCACTATTTACAAAGTTAATATTTTATAAATTGAAAAACTAAATATAACACGTTGTTCTACTCATCATTTCCAATCGAATGATATAAAATTTAATGATATTTGAATAAGTTTATAATTTTGGGCTAGGGTTTGAAGGTTGGGTTTAGAAGAGTGTTGGGTTTGGTACCTGTCATTATCTCTCTGGTTTGGGATCCGCACATGCTCAGATCTTATAGCTTATCAATGTGATGTATAATAGTCTGATCTACATGTGGTAAAAACACGAAGGTGTAATATTCTATATTTATTGAGATAATCAATAAAGTTTAGTATTTGTCAGAAAAACTTGCCTTGGGTTGGGTTTGGGTTTGGGTTTGGGTTTGGGTTTGGGTTTGGGTTTGGGTTTGGGTTTGGGTTTGGGTTTGGGTTTGGGTTTGGGTTTGGGTTTGGGTTTGGGTTTGGGTTTGGGTTTGGGTTTGGGTTTGGGTTTGGGTTTGGGTTTGGGTTTGGGTTTGGGTTTGGGTTTGGGTTTGGGTTTGGGTTTGGGTTTGGGTTTGGGTTTGGGTTTGGGTTTGGGTTTGGGTTTGGGTTTGGGTTTGGGTTTGGGTTTGGGTTTGGGTTTGGGTTTGGGTTTGGGTTTGGGTTTGGGTTTGGGTTTGGGTTTGGGTTTGGGTTTGGGTTTGGGTTTGGGTTTGGGTTTGGGTTTGGGTTTGGGTTTGGTTTGGGTTTGGGTTTGGGTTTGGGTTTGGGTTTGGGTTTGGGTTTGGGTTTGGGTTTG
>NW_003163270.1:0-5910 GCF_000004985.1 Naegleria gruberi
GGTCTAATATCTCTTACATAATTAGCTTTAAATTTCCAAAAAAGTGCTTCATAATTTCCAATTGTAGTTAATAATGGAATTAAATTAGAATTTGAATCAATTGCAATTGAACTATATCTTTCTAAAAATTTAACCCATCTTGTATAACATGTTAAAAATCCATTATCAAATACTAAATTACCAGATATGGCAATAAATTTAGGATTATATTTAGTAATTGCTAATTTTAGTAAATTAAATGCATTATCATTATATCCAAATTCAGATGATTGAATAAAATTTAAATTATTATTATTTATATTATTTGAAAATGTTTTAAATTGTTTTAAATTTGAATAAATTGGTTCACTTCCATTTATAGTAATCATTCCAACTTTAAAATTATAAATAGTATTTTCATTTAAATTTGTTAAAATACAAGTATGTACATATCTTGATACTAATTCAGTTTCAATTTCATTTAAATCTTGAAAATTACAATTAATTGTTTCATTTACCATATTTGTATTATTAATTACTATAAATGATAAAATAGGTCTAGATTGAGTAAAAAATTTAATAATAAATTCATTTTGTGGTTTTTCATTTAATAATAAAGTTAAACTACAAATATTATCAGAATTACAAATATTCTTTCCTTCTTTGGAATTTACATATCTGGTAAATGTTGTTGAAAATTCAAATTCATTTAAACAAATACAACTTCCATAAAAAAATGATGTTAATACAACTGTTATAATCATACTAATTATTAAATATATTATAAATATTATAAATCTTGTTGTAATTCCATATTGTAATGATTTTAAATAAATAAATAAAAAATTATATTTTTTTATATTTTTTTTATTTTTTATATTATTATTTAAATTATTTTCATTATTATTAGATAAATTATTATTTTCATTATTATTTTCATTAGATAAAATAGATAAATCTAATTTAGGAATAGGTGGTCCATCAATAATTGAAAATTCTAATTGTTGATGTAATTCTTCCTTTTTTAAAATTACTTTTTTAGAACGTTGTTTAGTTAATGGATTTTCACTTTCCATATTAGTATTATTATTATTATTATTATTATTTAAATGTATAGTTTCACCTAAAACAGGTGTTGATACAGTAGTAGGTGTCATTGAAATTGCAGAATTTGTTACAATATTATTTAAATTATTATTTTGTAATTCAAATTCCTGATTTGTATTATTATTTAAATTATTATTATAATTAGGATTATATTCTTCATTGACTTGAATTATTTCTAAATTTGATTGATCAATAATATTTAAATTATTTAAATCTTGTTCATTTTGTTGTAATTCTTCTTGATTTGAATTTGACATTTTGTCATTATTAATTGATAATTCTAATTGTTCATTATCTAAATCATCAATTGATTGTAATTTATCATTAATTAATCTATATCTAACACCATGTATTACTATTATTATTGTTAAAAATAAATTAATTGAAATACCTGCTCCCCAATGTAAATATTGAACTATATTTTTTTTTTAACACACATTTTACAATAAATATTAAATATTAAAATAAATATTAAATATTAAATATTAAATATTAAAATAAATATAATAACTTACAAGCAACAAGAGATGAAATATAAGTAATTAAAGCATAAACAATAAATAATAAAAATAAATTTTCAATAAAATATAAAATTTCCATTCCTAGCCAACATTTTACATTTTTAGATAAATTACAAGTAAATTCTTCCTTTTCTTCTTCATAATTAAATGGATCAAATTGTAATATTGTTGAAATTCCTTTTATATCATTTTCATTTAATTGTTTATTATTATTATTATTATTACTATTTATAGAAGATAATCTAATTTGTTTTTCTTTTTTTTGTAAACAACATCTAATAATTAATATAATAAAATATAATATTATAAATATTATTAAAATAGCAGAACTAAATACAATAGATAATAAATAAACTGTAAAATTATTAGATTTAAATAAATCTTCAATCATTTATAATTGGAATATATATTGTTAACAATATGATGATTATGATATGATGATATTATTATTAGGAATGATGATGATGAAATAATGATTGTGAAATGATGTGATGATATTTTTTTTGTGAATTTTGGATGATTTTTGACATTTGATGATAACAACGACTATTATCTAAATCGTTCACAGTTATGAGCGAACAACTTTGAAGAGAGAAAGGAAATGAAGGAATTTGTTTCTAATACAAAGTTCTATTATCAAGTTCTTCTTGAACACTAATTTATTACAATGAAATAACATTTACATGCAAATTCATCACTCAATACTTTTGTTTAATATCAATAACATTAACATTAACATCATTATCATGTCAATAACAATAATAATAAAAACAACAATCAAAAAATAAATTTTATCCATTTCATTTCAAATATATATAAATTTATTTCAAATATTTAAATTTACTTTTTTGTAATTAATAAAGATAAATCATTTTCATCAATAAAATAATTATTATTACAATAATCACAAGTAGATTCAAAATGAATTTTTTCACCATTTACAATTTCATTTCTCATTTCAATTAATTCATTTACATTTATAGTATTTAAAGCATTTAAAATTAAATCTTTTGAACATCTACAATAAAAATCAATTGGTTTATATCTAACTGTTTCTAAATTTTCATTAATTATAAAATTATAAAATAAATTATCATGTACATCTTGTCTATTATTAATTTTTTTAATCATTTCATTTAATTTACTTTTATAGTAATTTAATTCTTCTGATAAATCTTCACTTGATGGTAATTTTTGTATAATTATTCCAAATGATATTGGATCTAATCCAAATTCTTGTTTACATACTAAACTTGTTACTGTTGGTATTTGTTCAGATTTTTCAAAGAATTCTTCAAATGTATTATTTAAATTACTAAATTCAGAATTATCTAAAATAAGTGGTAATGATGATGTTACTGGTTTGGAATGATTCATTAAAATTTTAGAAACTGAAAATATATCATTCTGTTCATCATCACCTTGATCAAATTTAACAAATCCTCTAATTTCACCTACTTGAATACTTTCAACATGTACATAATTAATTAAATTATTATTATTATTAATATTATTATTATTATTATTATTATTATTACTACTATAATTGGATGTATTATTGGATAAATTAATTATATTTGAATTTGAAATGAATAATTCTAATTTAATTCTTTCTTCACCTTTTAATAAAGAAGATAATAACATTGAAGCACTCATTGATTGTCCCATTAAATTAATTGCTTTAAAATCATGAGTACTTGAATGAGGATTTAAATTAAATTTGTTAATAAAGGTTTTTAAACAATCACTACTATCTATTAAACTAACTCTAAATTTACCACAATCAGACATGTAACTTTTTACATAATCTCTCACTCTCTTTCGGAGCATTTTGGTACCACTTGCTGCATTTAATACATAGTGTGAGGTTTTCATTTTTTTCGAATCACCAAGCCTTTATCCAATTACCTAGGAGACGGTTTTGCCATAATCATTAATTTAATTTTAACATAATTTGCTCATAATCAAACCAGAATACACCATAATTTTGACGTAATTTTCCCGCAATAAAAACCAAAAAAAATACACAATCACATCATAATCTCTTCGGAATTATCATATAATTATACAGCAATTCACAACCGGATTTGTCATTTCCAGGCAAAAATATTGGATTTATTACGGATATTATTACGAGGTAATTATTAATTAAATTACGTAATAATTGTATTAACATTATGAATTTAATATGGAATAATTATGTAAATATATTGGAATAATTATTACAGAATTTACGATAGATTTTTGACCTAATTATTTTATAAAATTATGAAATATATTTAATTTTAATTGAATTTGATTTATTTGATTATTTACAGTAAAGCAAATTACACAGAAACTAACAAATATTGAAACAATGGGAACTGTACAAAGGGAAATGACTGTAGTTTCTGTTGTTGCAACAGATGAACATGAAGATGAAAGAGTTATGTGTTGGAATTGAGTGAATTGACTGTGAAGTGACTCCAAAGGCAACAGAATTAGTTGACCAATTAACTAAGGAAATTAATATTCAATATTGAATTATTGAATTATTGAAAAATTGAAAACTTCAGTGTAACTTACGTGATTGTGGAATTAAATTTGGAAATTAATTAAATTCGGAAATTAGACTGAATAATAATAATAATAATAATAATATTGGAATATTTGAATTAAAAGTTGATAACAAACCATATCTACAGCCATAGAACTATCAATTTTAGTTTTTTTGTTTTTAGTTGGTTCGGATAATTTATCTCTATAAGCTTTATATTGATCATCTTGTTCATAAATTATTGCCTCATCTTCTACTGCAAATTTCTTACCAGAATCACGTGTTTTTTCTACTTGCTTTCGTTTCAAATTCTTCTTCTTGTTGCTCTTATAAGCTCGGCAACAGTTCAACACTATTTCATCAATCTGAACAGTAAAATTAAACAAACTATTAGCTATTATAATCTAACTTACGATTAAATTAAATTGTTTTTCATCTTTTTCACAATTATTTTTTAAACTTTGAATTTGTGCATTGTTAGCAAAAAAATTTGTTACTGCCACCAATGATGTTGCAGCTACTTGTTGTATTTCTATGTCAGAGTCTGCTCTTAGTTTCTTTGGAAATTGTAACAAAATCAATTAATTACTTACCAAGGAATAATAGCTAACGTTGGTTTCATTAATAATTTCCAAGTATCTATCTTGCAAAGGTTTCAACAAGGTGACAAAGTTGTCAGGAACAAGACTTGTACAATAAGACAGTTTTTGGTGGTGTGTCTTTGTCGTTTTTCTTTTCTCCACCTCTTTTTTTCGTTTTAACGAAATTCCTTGTTACGATACATTACTCGAAAGGAAAAAAGCAATGATCAATTTTGAATACAAACAAGAAGATGGATTTGCAGCAATTTCATTTGAGAATAATTTGAAATTGTTGTTGAAAGATCAAGCAATCACAAAACACATGTGCTTAACACGAAATGAATATTTTGAAAAAAAGAATATACAAAAGAAAGAAAATCAACCTTACTTTTCAAAAATATTTGGTGAATACCTTGCTAAATGCCCTGAAGATGCATTTCCATTTCTAGTTTTAGAATATTTTGATGATTTTGCTAAATTCAGAACAAAAACCAAGTCAACATGCGCCTCCTATTTCACAAGTTACAATTTTGATTCAGATTTCATGTCAAGTTTAAGCGCAATTCGTGTAAACGGTTTTTCATGGAGTAATGAAGGATTTTGGAAAATGACTGATTCAATTATTCAAGATTTTGAAAATCATGATGGTAAAATCATTACAGTGAAACATCCAACCACAGGAGAAGATATTAAGCTATTCATTTGCTGTATGGGATTTTTATTAGATACACCTGAAAGATTGAAATGTTTAGCACTTATGAAAAATGAATGTTCCAGATGTTTAGATGCGTCAGACAACCTTGACAAAACACCAACAGATTTAATGGGTGCATCCGCGTTTAATCCAACATGTGTACACACATTTAAAAGGAGAGAACATTCAGAAATGAAAGATATTGTTGAGAAATTATCAGAATTACCTAAAATTGCGGATTCTAAACAAAATAGAATTGCAAGGAAAGGTGTAAAAGAACAAACTTGGGAAGAAGAGAGATTCAAAAGTAAGCAAATGTCAACAAACAAAAGAAAACAATTGATGAATCAATTAATTGTCAAAACATTCATCAAATCAAGATTTGTTACTCAAATAATGATAGATCCGTATCGTAGATCTGTAGTTGATTTCTTTCATTTAGAAATTCAAGGATTATTTCGAAAACATCTCAAATTACTTGTACAAGCATAG